>NW_027141008.1:318715-331215 GCF_036365525.1 Heterodontus francisci
TCTCACTCTCTCTCCTTCCCTCCCTCCCTCACTCTCTCTCCTTCGCTCCATCCCTCCTTCGCTCCATCCCTCCCTCACTCTACCCTCCCCACTCTATCCCTCCCTCACCTATCCCTCCTCACTCACTCCCTCACTCCTCACTCACTCACTCACTCACTCACTCACTCACTCACTCACTCACCTCACTCCCTCACTCTCTCCTCTCTCCTCTCTTCATCTCTCTCTCTCTCTCGTCCCTCTCTCTCATCTCTCCCCCTCGCTCTCTCTCTATCCCTTCCTCACTCTCTTCCCTTCCCTCACTCTCTCCCTTCCTCACTCACTCTCTCCTCACTCACTCTCTCCTCCTCACACTCTCCGTCCCTCTCCCACCTCACTCTGTCTCTCCCTCTTCACTCTGTCTCTCTCCTCCCTCACTCTCTCTCTCCTCCCTCACTCTCTCTCTCCTCCCTCACTCCTCACTCCTCCCTACTCACTCTCCTCCCCTCCCTCACTCTCTCTCCGTCCTCCCTCCCACTCACTCCATCCCTCCCCCCTCTCTCTCCTCCCTCCCCTCCCTCACTCTCCCTCCCTCACTCTCTCCCTTCCTCATTCACTCTCTCCCTTCCTCATTCACTCTCTCCTCCCTCATTCACTCTCTCTCCTCCCTCATTCACTCTCTCCCTCCCTCCCTCACTCTCTCCCTCCCTCCCTCACCTCTCCTCCCTCCCTCACTCTCTCTCTCCTCCCTCACATCTGTCTCTCCCTCCCTCTCTCTCACTCTCTCCTCCCTCACTCTCTCTCCTTCCCTCCCTCCTCTCACTCTTTCCCTCACTCTCTCTCTCTCCCTCCCTCACTCTCTCTCTCTCCCTCCCTCATTCGCTCTCTCTCCCTCCCTCATCTCTCTCTCCCTCACTCACTCCCTCACTCTCTCTCTCTCTCTCTCTCACTCCGTCCCTCGCTCTCTCTCTACTCCCCCTCGCGCTCTCTCTATCCCTCCCTCACTCACTCTCTCCCTCACTCACTCTCTCCCTCACTCACTCTCTCCCTCCCTCACTCTCTCCGTCACTCACTCACTCACTCACTCACTCACTCACTCACTCACTCACTCACTCACTCTCTCTCTCTCTCTCTCTCTCTCACTTCCTCTCTCCCTCCCTCATCTCTCCCTCCCTCCCTCACTCTCTCCTCCCTCACTCTCTCCCTCCCTCACTTTCTCCCTCCCTCACTCTCTTTCTCCCTCACTCTCTTTCTCCCTCACTCTCTTTCTCCCTCACTCTCTTTCTCCCTCACTGTCTTCTCCTCACTGTCTTTCTCCCTCACTCTCTTTCTCCCTCACTCTCTTTCTCCCTCACTCCCTTTCTCCCTCACTCTCTTTCTCCCTCACTCCCTCCTCCCTTTCTCCCTCACTCCCTCCCTCCCTCACTCTCTCCTCCCTCACTCTCTCCCTCCCTCACTCTCTCCCTCCCTCACTCTCTCCTCCCTCACTCTGTCTTTCCCTCCCTCCCTCTGTCTCTCCCCTCCCTCACTCTGTCTCTCCCTCCCTCACTCTGTCTCTCTCTCCCTCACTCTGTCTCTCTCTCCCTCACTCTGTCTCTCTCTCCCTCACTCTGTCTCTCTCTCTCCCTCACTCTGTCTCTCTCTCTCCTCACTCTGTCTCTCTCTGTCCCTCACTCTGTCTCTCTCTCTCCCTCACTCTGTCTCTCTCTCCCTCACTCTGTCTCTCTCTCCCTCCCTCACTCTCTCCCTCCCTCACTCTCTCCCTCCCTCACTCTGTCTCTCTCTCCCTCACTCTGTCTCTCTCTCCCTCACTCTGTCTCTCTCTCCCTCACTCTGTCTCTCTCTCTCCCTCACTCTGTCTCTCTCTCTCCCTCACTCTGTCTCTCTCTCTCCCTCACTCTGTCTCTCTCTCTCCCTCACTCTGTCTCTCTCTCTCCCTCACTCTGTCTCTCTCTCTCCCTCACTCTGTCTCTCTCTCCCTCACTCTGTCTCTCTCTCCCTCACTCTGTCTCTCTCTCCCTCCCTCACTCTCTCCCTCCCTCACTCTCTCCTTCCCTCACTCACTCTATCCCTCCCTCACTCTATCCCTCCCTCACTCACTCCCTCACTCTCTCTCTCCCTCCCTCTCTCTCTCTCTCTCTCTCTCCGTCCCTCGCTCTCTCTACTCCCCTCGCTCTCTCTCTACTCCCCCTCGCTCTCTCTCTACTCCCCCTCGCTCTCTCCCTTCCTCACTCTCTCCCTTCCTCACTCTCTCCCTTCCTCACTCTCTCCCTTCCTCACTCTCTCCCTTCCTCACTCTCTCCTTCCTCACTCTCTCTCTCCCTTCCTCACTCTCTCTCTCCCTCACTCTCTCTCTCCCTCACTCTCTCTCTCCTCACTCTCTCTCTCCCTCACTCTCTCTCTCCCTCACTCTCTCTCTCCCTCCCTCTCTCCCTCCTCACTCCCTCCCTCTCTCCCTCCCTCTCTTTCCCTCTCTCTCTCTCTCCCTCCCTCCCTCCCTCACTCTCTCTCCTTCCCTCCCCCTCTCTCTCTCCTTCCCTCCCTCCCTCACTCTCTCTCCTTCCCTCCCTCCTCACTCTCTCTCCTTCCCTCCCTCCCTCACTCTCTCTCCTTCGCTCTATCCCTCCCTCACTCTATCCCTCCCTCACTCTATCCCTCCCTCACTCTATCCCTCCCTCACTCTATCCCTCCCTCACTCTATCCCTCCCTCACTCTCTCCTCCCTCACTCTCTCCCTCCTCACTCTGTCTCTCCCTCCCTCTCTCTCTCTCTCTCTCTCCGTCCCTCGCTCTCTCTCTACTCCCCCTCGCTCTCTCTCTCTCCCTTCCTCACTCTCTCCCTTCCTCACTCTCTCCCTTCCTCACTCTCTCCCTTCCTCACTCTCTCCTTCCTCACTCTCTCCCTTCCTCACTCTCTCCCTTCCTCACTCACTCTCTCCCTCACTCACTCTCTCCCTCCCTCCCTCACTCTGTCTCTCCCTCTTTCACTCTGTCTCTCCCTCTTTCACTCTGTCTCTCCCTCTTTCACTCTGTCTTTCTCCTCCCTCACTCTCTCTCTCCTCCCTAACTCACTCTCTCCATCCCTCACTCTCTCTCCGTCCCTCCCTCCCTCACTCTCTCTCCGTCCCTCCCTCCCTCACTCTCTCTCCGTCCCTCCCTCCCTCACTCTCTCCCTCCCTCACTCTCTCCCTTCCTCATTCACTCTCTCCCTTCCTCATTCACTCTCTCCCTTCCTCATTCACTCTCTCCCTCCCTCATTCACTCTCTCCCTCCCTCATTCACTCACTCCCTCCCTCCCTCCCTCACTCTCTCTCTCCCTCCCTCACTCTGTCTCTCACTCCCTCACTCTGTCTCTCACTCCCTCACTCACTCTCTCCCTCCCTAACCCACTCTCTCCCTCCCTCACTCTCTCTCTCTCCTTCCCTCCCTCACTCTCTCTCCTTCCCTCCCTCCCTCCCTCACTCTTTCCCTCCCTCCCTCACTCTTTCCCTCCCTCATTCTCTCTCTCCCTCCTCATTCTCTCTCTACCTCACTCACTCCCTCACTCTCTCTCGCCCTCCCTCTCTCTCTCTCTCTCTCTCCGTCCCTCGCTCTCTCTCTACTCCCCCTCGCTCTCACTCTCTCCTTCCCTCACTCACTCTATCCCTCCCTCACTCTATCCCTCCCTCACTCACTCCCTCACTCTCTCTCTCCCTCCCTCTCTCTCTCTCTCTCTCTCTCCGTCCCTCGCTCTCTCTACTCCCCCTCGCTCTCTCTCTACTCCCCCCGCTCTCTCTCTACTCCCCCTCGCTCTCTCTCTACTCCCCCTCGCTCTCTCCCTTCCTCACTCTCTCCCTTCCTCACTCTCTCCCTTCCTCACTCTCTCCCTTCCTCACTCTCTCCCTTCCTCACTCTCTCCCTTCCTCACTCTCTCTCTCCCTTCCTCACTCTCTCTCTCCCTCACTCTCTCTCTCCCTCACTCTCTCTCTCCCTCACTCTCTCTCTCCCTCACTCCCTCACTCCCTCCCTCTCTCCCTCCCTCACTCCCTCCCTCTCTCCCTCCCTCTCTTTCCCTCTCTCTCTCTCCCTCCCTCCCTCCCTCACTCTCTCTCCTTCCCTCCCCCTCTCTCTCTCCTTCCCTCCCTCCCTCACTCTCTCTCCTTCCCTCCCTCCCTCACTCTCTCTCCTTCCCTCCCTCCCTCACTCTCTCTCCTTCGCTCTATCCCTCCCTCACTCTATCCCTCCCTCACTCTATCCCTCCCTCACTCTATCCCTCCCTCACTCTATCCCTCCCTCACTCTATCCCTCCCTCACTCACTCACTCACTCTCTCCCTCCCTCACTCTGTCTCTCCCTCCCTCTCTCTCTCTCTCTCTCTCTCCGTCCCTCGCTCTCTCTCTACTCCCCCTCGCTCTCTCTCTCTCCCTTCCTCACTCTCTCCCTTCCTCACTCTCTCCCTTCCTCACTCTCTCCCTTCCTCACTCTCTCCCTTCCTCACTCTCTCCCTTCCTCACTCACTCTCTCCCTCACTCACTCTCTCCCTCCCTCCCTCACTCTGTCTCTCCCTCTTTCACTCTGTCTCTCCCTCTTTCACTCTGTCTCTCCCTCTTTCACTCTGTCTCTCTCCTCCCTCACTCTCTCTCTCCTCCCTCACTCTCTCTCTCCTCCCTAACTCACTCTCTCCATCCCTCACTCTCTCTCCGTCCCTCCCTCCCTCACTCTCTCTCCGTCCCTCCCTCCCTCACTCTCTCTCCGTCCCTCCCTCCCTCACTCTCTCCCTCCCTCACTCTCTCCCTTCCTCATTCACTCTCTCCCTTCCTCATTCACTCTCTCCCTTCCTCATTCACTCTCTCCCTCCCTCATTCACTCTCTCCCTCCCTCATTCACTCACTCCCTCCCTCCCTCCCTCACTCTCTCTCTCCCTCCCTCACTCTGTCTCTCACTCCCTCACTCTGTCTCTCACTCCCTCACTCACTCTCTCCCTCCCTAACTCACTCTCTCCCTCCCTCACTCTCTCTCTCTCCTTCCCTCCCTCACTCTCTCTCCTTCCCTCCCTCCCTCCCTCACTCTTTCCCTCCCTCCCTCACTCTTTCCCTCCCTCATTCTCTCTCTCCCTCCCTCATTCTCTCTCTCCCTCACTCACTCCCTCACTCTCTCTCGCCCTCCCTCTCTCTCTCTCTCTCTCTCCGTCCCTCGCTCTCTCTCTACTCCCCCTCGCTCTCTCTCTATCCCTCCCTCACTCACTCTCTCCCTCACTCACTCTCTCCCTCACTCACTCTCTCCCTCCCTCACTCACTCTCTCCCTCCCTCACTCTCTCCCTCCCTCACTCTCTCCCTCCCTCACTCTCGCCGCCACTCACTCTCTCCGTCACTCACTCACTCACTCACTCACACTCTCTCTCTCTCTCTCTCTCTCTCACTTCCTCTCTCCCTCCCTCATTCTCTCCCTCCCTCATTCTCTCCCTCCCTCACTCTCTCCCTCCCTCACTCTCTCTCTCCCTCCCTCACTCTCTCTCTCCCTCCCTCACTCTCTCCCTCCCTCACTCTCTCCCTCGCTCACTCTCTCTCTCCCTCACTCTCTCTCTCACTCTCTCCCTCACTCTCACTCTCTCCCTCACTCTCTCTCTCCCTCACTCTCTCTCTCCCTCACTCTCTCTCTCCCTCACTCTCTCCCTCCCTCACTCTCTCCCTCCCTCACTCTCTCCCTCCCTCACTCTCTCCCTCCCTCACTCTCTCCCTCCCTCACTCTCTTTCTCCCTCACTCTCTTTCTCCCTCACTCTCTTTCTCCCTCACTCCCTCCTCCCTTTCTCCCTCACTCTCTCCCTCCCTCACTCTCTCCCTCCCTCACTCTCTCCCTCCCTCCCTCCCTCACTCTCTCCCTCCCTCACTCTGTCTCTCCCTCCCTCACTCTGTCTCTCCCTCCCTCACTCTGTCTCTCTCTCCCTCACTCTGTCTCTCTCTCCCTCACTCTGTCTCTCTCTCTCCCTCACTCTGTCTCTCTCTCCCTTCCTCACTCTCCCTTCCTCACTCTCCCTTCCTCACTCTCTCCCTTCCTCACTCTCTCCCTTCCTCACTCTCTCCCTCCCTCACTCTCTCCCTCCCTCACTCTGTCTCTCCCTCCCTCACTCTGTCTCTCCCTCCCTCACTCTGTCTCTCCCTCCCTCACTCTGTCTCTCCCTCCCTCACTCTGTCTCTCCCTCCCTCACTCTGTCTCTACCTCCCTCACTCTGTCTCTCTCTCCCTCACTCTGTCTCTCTCTCTCCCTCACTCTGTCTCTCTCTCCCTTCCTCACTCCCTCCCTTCCACACTCTCTCCCTCCCTCACTCTCTCCCTCCCTCCCTCACTCACTCACTCACTCCCTCACTCTCTCTCTCCCTCCCTCTCTCTCTCTCTCTCTCCGTCCCTCGCTCTCTCTCTCTCCGTCCCTAGCTCTCTCTCTACTCCCCCTCGCTCTCTCTCTACTCCCCCTAGCTCTCTCCCTTCCTCACTCTCTCCCTTCCTCACTCTCTCCCTTCCTCACTCTCTCCCTTCCTCACTCTCTCCCTTCCTCACTCTCTCCCTTCCTCACTCACTCTCTCCCTCACTCTCTCTCTCCCTCACTCTCTCTCTCCCTCACTCTCTCTCTCCCTCACTCTCTCTCTCCCTCACTCTCTCTCTCCCTCACTCTCTCTCTCCCTCACTCTCTCTCTCCCTCACTCTCTCTCCCTCACTCTCTCTCCCTCACTCTCCCTCCCTCACTCCCTCCCTCTCTCCCTCCCTCTCTTTCCCTCTCTCTCTCTCTCTCTCCCTCCCTCCCTCACTCTCTCTCCTTCCCTCCCTCACTCTCTCTCCTTCCCTCCCTCCCTCACTCTCTCTCCTTCCCTCCCTCCCTCACTCTCTCTCCTTCCCTCCCTCCCTCACTCTCTCTCCTTCCCTCCCTCCCTCACTCTCTCTCCTTCGCTCCATCCCTCCCTCACTCTATCCCTCCCTCACTCTATCCCTCACTCCCTCCCTCACTCACTCACTCACTCTCTCTCTCTCTCCCTCCCTCTCCCTCTCCCTCTCTCTCTCTCTCTCTCTCTCTCCGTCCCTCGCTCTCTCTCTACTCCCCCTCGCTCTCTCTCTCTCCCTTCCTCACTCTCTCCCTTCCTCACTCTCTCCCTTCCTCACTCTCTCCCTTCCTCACTCACTCTCTCCCTCACTCACTCTCTCCCTCCCTCACTCTCTCCGTCCCTCCCTCCCTCACTCTGTCTCTCCCTCCCTCACTCTGTCTCTCCTCCCTCACTCTCTCTCTCCTCCCTATCTCACTCTCTCCCTCCCTCACTCTCTCTCCGTCCCTCCCTCCCTCCCTCTCTCTCCGTCCCTCCCTCCCTCACTCTCTCTCCGTCCCTCCCTCCCTCCCTCACTCTCTCCCTCCCTCACTCTCTCCCTTCCTCATTCACTCTCTCCCTCCCTCATTCACTCTCTCCCTCCCTCATTCACTCTCTCCCTCCCTCATTCACTCTCTCTCTCCCTCATTCACTCTCTCTCTCCCTCATTCACTCTCTCCCTCCCTCCCTCACTCTCTCCCTCCCTCCCTCACTCTCTCCCTCCCTCCCTCACTCTCTCTCTCTCTCTCTCACTTCCTCTCTCCCTCCCTCACTCTCTCCCTCCCTCCCTCACTCTCTCCCTCCCTCACTCTCTCCCTCCCTCACTTTCTCCCTCCCTCACTTTCTCCCTCCCTCACTCTCTTTCTACCTCACTCTCTTTCTACCTCACTCTCTTTCTCCCTCACTCTCTTTCTCCCTCACTCTCTTTCTCCCTCACTCTCTTTCTCCCTCACTCTCTTTCTCCCTCACTCCCTCCTCCCTTTCTCCCTCCCTCCCTCCCTCACTCTCTCACTCCCTCACTCTCTCCCTCCCTCACTCTGTCTCTCCCTCCCTCACTCTGTCTCTCCCTCCCTCACTCTGTCTCTCTCTCCCTCACTCTGTCTCTCTCTCCCTCACTCTGTCTCTCTCTCCCTCACTCTGTCTCTCTCTCTCCCTCACTCTGTCTCTCTCTCTCCCTCACTCTGTCTCTCTCTCTCCCTCACTCTGTCTCTCTCTCTCCCTCACTCTGTCTCTCTCCCTCCCTCACTCTCTCCCTCCCTCACTCTCTCCCTCCCTCACTCTCTCCTTCCCTCACTCTCTCCTTCCCTCACTCTCTCCTTCCCTCACTCTCTCCTTCCCTCACTCTCTCCTTCCCTCACTCACTCTATCCCTCCCTCACTCACTCCCTCACTCTCTCTCTCCCTCCCTCTCTCTCTCTCTCTCTCTCTCCGTCCCTCGCTCTCTCTACTCCCCCTCGCTCTCTCTCTACTCCCCCTCGCTCTCTCCCTTCCTCACTCTCTCCCTTCCTCACTCTCTCCCTTCCTCACTCTCTCCCTTCCTCACTCTCTCTCTCCCTCACTCTCTCTCTCCCTCACTCTCTCTCTCCCTCACTCCCTCACTCCCTCCCTCTCTCCCTCCCTCACTCCCTCCCTCTCTCCCTCCCTCTATTTCCCTCTCTCTCTCTCTCCCTACCTCCCTCCCTCACTCTCTCTCCTTCCCACCCCCTCTCTCTCTCCTTCCCTCCCTCCCTCACTCTCTCTCCTTCCCTCCCTCCCTCACTCTCTCTCCTTCCCTCCCTCCCTCACTCTCTCTCCTTCGCTCCATCCCTCCCTCACTCTATCCCTCCCTCACTCTATCCCTCCCTCACTCTATCCCTCCCTCACTCACTCCCTCCCTCACTCACTCACTCCCACACTCCCTCACTCTCTCTCTCCCTCCCTCTCTCTCTCTCTCTCTCTCTCCGTCCCTCGCTCTCTCTCTACTCCCCCTCGCTCTCTCTCTCTCCCTTCCTCACTCTCTCCCTTCCTCACTCTCTCCCTTCCTCACTCTCTCCCTTCCTCACTCACTCTCTCCCTCACTCACTCTCTCCGTCCCTCCCTCCCTCACTCTGTCTCTCCCTCTTTCACTCTGTCTCTCCCTCTTTCACTCTGTCTCTCCCTCTTTCACTCTGTCTCTCCCTCTTTCACTCTGTCTCTCCCTCTTTCACTCTGTCTCTCTCCTCCCTCACTCTCTCTCTCCTCCCTCACTCTCTCTCTCCTCCCTAACTCACTCTCTCCCTCCCTCACTCTCTCTCCGTCCCTCCCTCCCTCACTCTCTCTCCGTCCCTCCCTCCCTCACTCTCTCTCCGTCCCTCCCTCCCTCACTCTCTCCCTCCCTCACTCTCTCCCTTCCTCATTCACTCTCTCCCTTCCTCATTCACTCTCTCCCTCCCTCATTCACTCTCTCCCTCACTCATTCACTCCCTCCCTCCCTCCCTCCCTCACTCTCTCTCTCCCTCCCTCACTCTGTCTCTCACTCCCTCACTCTGTCTCTCACTCCCTCACTCACTCTCTCCCTCCCTAACTCACTCTCTCCCTCCCTCACTCTCTCTCTCTCCTTCCCTCCCTCACTCTCTCTCCTTCCCTCCCTCCCTCCCTCACTCTTTCCCTCCCTCATTCTCTCTCTCCCTCCCTCATTCTCTCTCTCCCTCACTCACTCCCTCACTCTCTCTCGCCCTCCCTCTCTCTCTCTCTCTCTCTCTCCGTCCCTCGCTCTCTCTCTACTCCCCCTCGCTCTCTCTCTATCCCGCCCTCACTCACTCTCTCCCTCACTCACTCTCTCCCTCACTCACTCTCTCCCTCCCTCACTCTCTCCCTCCCTCACTCTCGCCGCCACTCACTCTCTCCGTCACTCACTCACTCACTCACTCACTCACTCACTCTCTCTCTCTCTCTCTCTCTCACTTCCTCTCTCCCTCCCTCATTCTCTCCCTCCCTCACTCTCTCCCTCCCTCACTCTCTCCCTCCTTCACTCTCTCCCTCCCTCACTCTCTCTCTCTCTCTCTCACTCTCTCCCTCCCTCACTCTCTCCCTCCCTCACTCTCTCCCTCCCTCACTCTCTCCCTCCCTCACTCTCTCCCTCCCTCACTCTCTCCCTCCCTCACTCTCTCTCTCCCTCACTCTCTCTCTCACTCTCTCCCTCACTCTCACTCTCTCCCTCACTCTCACTCTCTCCCTCACTCTCACTCTCTCCCTCACTCTCACTCTCTCCCTCACTCTCTCTCTCCCTCACTCTCTCCCTCACTCTCTCCGTCCCTCACTCTCTCCGTCCCTCACTCTCTCCGTCCCTCACTCTCTCCGTCCCTCACTCTCTCCGTCCCTCACCCTCTCAATCCCTCCCTCACCCTCTCAATCCCTCCCTCACCCTCTCTATCCCTCCCTCACCCTCTCTATCCCTCACTCACCCTCTCTATCCCTCCCTCACCCTCTCTATCCCTCCCTCACACTCTCTATCCCTCCCTCACTCTCTCCCTTCCTCACTCTCTCCCTTCCTCACTCTCTCCCTTCCTCACTCTCTCCCTTCCTCACTCACTCTCTCCCTCACTCACTCTCTCCCTCCCTCACTCTCTCCGTCCCTCCCTCCCTCACTCTGTCTCTCCCTCTTTCACTCTGTCTCTCCCTCTTTCACTCTGTCTCTCTCCTCCCTCACTCTCTCTCTCCTCCCTCACTCTCTCTCTCCTCCCTAACTCACTCTCTCCCTCCCTCACTCTCTCTCCGTCCCTCCCTCCCTCACTCTCTCTCCGTCCCTCCCTCCCTCCCTCACTCTCTCCCTCCCTCACTCTCTCCCTTCCTCATTCACTCTCTCCCTCCCTCATTCACTCTCTCTCTCCCTCATTCACTCTCTCCCTCCCTCCCTCACTCTCTCCCTCCCTCCCTCACTCTCTCCCTCCCTCCCTCACTCTCTCTCTCCCTCCCTCACTCTGTCTCTCCCTCCCTCACTCTCTCTCTCACTCCCTAACTCACTCTCTCCCTCCCTCACTCTCTCTCTCTCCTTCCCTCCCTCACTCTCTCTCCTTCCCTCCCTCACTCTCTCCCTCCCTCCCTCACTCTCTCTCTCCCTCCCTCACTCTGTCTCTCCCTCCCTCACTCTCTCTCTCTCCTTCCCTCCCTCACTCTCTCTCCTTCCCTCCCTCCCTCACTCTCTCTCCTTCCCTCCCTCCCTCACTCTCTCTCCTTCCCTCCCTCCCTCACTCTCTCTCCTTCGCTCCATCCCTCCCTCACTCTATCCCTCCCTCACTCTATCCCTCACTCCCTCCCTCCCTCACTCACTCACTCACTCACTCTCTCTCTCTCTCCCTCCCTCTCCCTCTCTCTCTCTCTCTCTCTCCGTCCCTCGCTCTCTCTCTACTCCCCCTCGCTCTCTCTCTCTCCCTTCCTCACTCTCTCCCTTCCTCACTCTCTCCCTTCCTCACTCACTCTCTCCCTCACTCACTCTCTCCCTCCCTCACTCTCTCCGTCCCTCCCTCCCTCACTCTGTCTCTCCCTCTTTCACTCTGTCTCTCTCCTCCCTCACTCTCTCTCTCCTCCCTCACTCTCTCTCTCCTCCCTATCTCACTCTCTCCCTCCCTCACTCTCTCTCCGTCCCTCCCTCCCTCCCTCTCTCTCCGTCCCTCCCTCCCTCACTCTCTCTCCGTCCCTCCCTCCCTGCCTCACTCTCTCCCTCCCTCACTCTCTCCCTTCCTCATTCACTCTCTCCCTCCCTCATTCACTCTCTCCCTCCCTCATTCACTCTCTCTCTCCCTCATTCACTCTCTCTCTCCCTCATTCACTCTCTCCCTCCCTCCCTCACTCTCTCCCTCCCTCCCTCACTCTCTCCCTCCCTCCCTCACTCTCTCTCTCCCTCCCTAACTCACTCTCTCCCTCCCTCACTCTCTCTCTCCTTCCCTCCCTCACTCTCTCTCCTTCCCTCCCTCCCTCCCTCACTCTTTCCCTCACTCTCTCTCTCTCCCTCCCTCACTCTCTCTCTCTCCCTCTCTCCCTCCCTCATTCGCTCTCTCCCTCCCTCATTCTCTCTCTCCCTCACTCACTCCCTCACTCTCTCTCTCTCTCTCTCTCCGTCCCTCGCTCTCTCTCTACTCCCCCTCGCTCTCTCTCTATCCCTCCCTCACTCACTCTCTCCCTCACTCACTCTCTCCCTCACTCACTCTCTCCCTCACTCACTCTCTCCCTCACTCACTCTCTCCCTCACTCACTCTCTCCCTCACTCACTCACTCACTCACTCACTCACTCTCTCTCTCTCTCTCACTTCCTCTCTCCCTCCCTCACTCTCTCCCACCCTCCCTCACTCTCTCCCTCCCTCACTCTCTCCCTCCCTCACTTTCTCCCTCCCTCACTTTCTCCCTCCCTCACTCTCTTTCTACCTCACTCTCTTTCTCCCTCACTCTCTTTCTCCCTCACTCTCTTTCTCCCTCACTCCCTTTCTCCCTCACTCTCTTTCTCCCTCACTCCCTCCTCCCTTTCTCCCTCCCTCCCTCCCTCCCTCACTCTCTCACTCCCTCACTCTCTCCCTCCCTCACTCTGTCTCTCCCTCCCTCACTCTGTCTCTCCCTCCCTCACTCTGTCTCTCTCTCCCTCACTCTGTCTCTCTCTCCCTCACTCTGTCTCTCTCTCTCCCTCACTCTGTCTCTCTCTCTCCCTCACTCTGTCTCTCTCTCTCCCTCACTCTGTCTCTCTCTCTCCCT